>NC_041336.1:24087947-24115447 GCF_004354835.1 Perca flavescens
AACGGAAGGGAGAGGCACAGTGGAAAAGCATTATAGCTAGAAATCAACACTATGCCAGGGTTCATAGATGGGTCGATGGATGACCATCAAACTCAAATAACATCTGTTCCAAAGTATATCATCTCTTTTAGTTGACAGTTACTTAGCTTAGCTCAACACTATTTCCTCTTTAAAATACATTTTGATTATATAAAGAATTTTCAATAACATGAATTCAGTTAAATTTTCAATTGTGGTATGGCGCCACACAGACCTTCAAGTGTTTATAATTCTCAATTTTTCAGTCACATATTTGGAGTTGATGTAGTTGTATAGTAGCCTGGCTCCGCCCTCCTACGTACTTCCGCTCAATTTTCATTTCCCTTCAGTACTCCGTCTGGGTTTGCGGTATATTCATGGGTTTTCTCCGGCCAAATATTTGGCAGTCCAATCAGCGAACAGAGGGAGTGGCTGAGAACGATGACGATGAGGACGTGCGTTAGAAAGATGCGAGCAAAGCCATTCGGTCCGTTGTGGCAACGCTGCCGAATATCCAGAAGTTAAAGCCCGAGCAAGAACAATCTTTGCTGAGTTTTGTTGGTGGCCATGATGTCGTGGTCCTCCTCCCCACGGGGTTCAGGAAAAGTTAGATTTTCCAGCGCACTCCGTTAGTGGTGAAGGAGTTGGCTAAGGCTAACGCTAGCAATGCTAATGCTAAATATAAGCCGATAGTTGTCTGTGGCTCTGGGCAGATCCAATAGTTTTAAACTTCAACAGAGTACCCGCCTTCAAGGAAGTTAACACTTGTTAAAGGAGAGTGGCCAGACTCTCTGTACAAATGAAATGTCTGAGAGTCTGGTAGGACCAGGCTAGTTGTATAGTGTATGGCTGCTACTATCAGTTTGTTTAATTGTTGATTATTTTAATTGTTTGTGTATAAAATAAATGTCCATAAGGATTTTCCAAAACCCAGAGTAGTGTCTTCAAAATTGTTTCATATGGGCATCAATCCAAAATTCCTTTTACTATGATAAATATCACAGAAAAGCAGTGAATCCTCACATTTGATAAACTGATATTAAAGAGTGTGCATATTAAATGATTAATTGTCTATCATTTCTACTGTTGAAGATGTGGTAGGCTCCATATATAGATCTACAACAAGTGTACATTTTTGGTTAACAACTCTAATATATGAATGTCAGACAGCATGTTTGCAACAATCAGCAACATTGTGTCCTACCCTGACCAGCTCCATCATGTCTTTGACAAAGCCGTCCACCTCAGGACCCTCCAGCGCTCCTGTCTTACTCTGAACAGGGAAGAAAGAGACAGAAAAAGAGAGAATGAAAAGAATAAAAGACAGAAAGGAGGAGTGCAGAT
Organism: Perca flavescens; assembly: GCF_004354835.1. Classification (NCBI taxonomy): domain Eukaryota; kingdom Metazoa; phylum Chordata; class Actinopteri; order Perciformes; family Percidae; genus Perca; species Perca flavescens. Next base: position 24,089,310 of record NC_041336.1, read on the forward strand.
TACTTAATCTAATTCACCCACTCGCATTATTCAGTCATTCATTAATCTTCCTTTTCTGGGCGTATTGCTTTGGTGGGGCTGGCATCCTGGAGTGTTTGCATGTTAATCATATAGCTGCTTACATTAAATTAACTTGAAATATAGACAAACTGCAGGGAGAATATGATGCATCTGACCCTCCTTCTCACTGCAGTTATGCAAATGCTTTTGCTTGATAGCAGTTTCAAATGGGGCCAAATGAGATAGCTCAAATATTCAACTTTGTGCCAGTTTTTCACCCTCCTACTCAGGATCAAGAGATGTCCTGTGAAAGCCTGCTACTATCATAAACCAGCTTTCACAAAACTTGAAAATGGTGCCAGTGGCTGTGCTGTTAATTTAAGAGATAGAAAAAAGCAGCCATGGTGTGAAACATGAGCGACACTTCTCACAGAGCTTCTCTGAACTCTAAAGTAGTGCAGGCCGAATAAAAAGGTTCCAACTGAGCCATTAGTTCATATACTACTTGTCAATACAGACAAGCTCATAAACATGATTTTACAGAATAAGTGAAGCTTATCAGTGAGTCGTGATAGGAATAATTGACTCCTGTCTGGAGCTGTACTGTGAATGAGTCTGACAGAGTTAACTCATCATCCCAGAGAGTGACTTGACATTATAATGGGTGCTTTATTTTATTAGGTTTCATTACAGAGAAGGGAACTAATTGGGTTCACTGTTGCTGTACCAAGTCCTATTCTGCACGCAGACACACACATTATGCACATTTGAGTATTAGTGTTAACTGAGGATAGAAAATGTTTAGTGCAGGAGATGTCTGCCTTGACTGGACAGCTGCCATCACAAGAATCAAGATTTACTCCCCTTGTGCTATGGAGGAGTCCTTTTATGAGATAGTAATATGTGTAATACACCCCGCTATTGGGCAGCTTTAGTGGCACAGTGGGGGCTGCTGTGCCCATGGGTGCCTCTAAAGGAAGATGTTAAGGGCGAATGTTCGCTGCCCTCCTCCTCAACATAGAATTTCCTACAGGCTAGCTGACGATTCAAACCAGTAAACCTTTTGGTCACAGGCCTGCTGTGTTAAATGTCACATTCTACCATAGTTTCCTGCAGGACAGGCCAGTATAAAATTATAAAATAGCAGTCATCCTCTGTGTCCCACCCAGTGAGTTATTATACTTACAACATCATAATGGTTAAAGATCTTCTCAAAGTCTCTCTTTCTCTCCTCTTTACTGCAGGCCTGGGGAAATGAAGAAGTGTTTTTCCAAAATAAAAAAATATGGGAGGAAAGAAATTAGATAAAATAACAGAAGAAAACTTCTCAAACTGTTGCAAAACAATTAACTCATGTTGTCATCTGCCATATATTAAAGAACGAGATACACTTACATCCATCTCGAACTTGAGCAGAAAATTCTCCTCTAAAGCCAAGATCCTATCGAGGAAGGAATACATATTTTACAAGCATTTTAGTTATCAAAGAGAAGTACAGTACGTTCTTTGTGGTGGAATTATCACCATTTATCTCTTTTTTTTTTTAAATAATTAGAACTGTCAAGAGTTTAGTAAATCCCTTTTCAGTGGATGTCAGCTCTCTCAGCTAGCTATCCAGAGGCATGCTGCTAGGTCTCTCCACCTCCACAAACCCTCATTACACATGCAAGCTCAAACATAACCCATATTTTTAACATTTTAACATCAAAATGTCTTATCCATATGAACCGTTTCTCAAAATGCAAACTGGCTAACCAAAGCAGTAATTGTTTAGATGTTAACATTTGGCAAAATGTGATCTAATCTCTCTTTTATGGCTAGCCAACCATCTAGTGTGTGATGCAGCAGAGATACAATCACAGGTGACAGAGATCTTAGCATTGCAGGGACTTTAAAGAACAAATCTTCTTCCTGCTCTTTGAAAAGTACCTGGCCATGTCGTTCAAATCCAAACAGCCATCCTTGTTTTTGTCAAAGATTTTCATCTGCAAGAAAAGGGAGTGTACTCAAAACCCACGAAAAGAGCTTCAGAGACTATGAATCTCTCTGTGTGTGCTGTTTCTGGTTATTTCCTCACACCACCTGTGACTCTAGAGCCGACTCATTCCATCTGACATTGCACTGAGTGTGAACCAATCTCCTACTAATTCAAATCTATCAAGTAGTAAGAATAAGCTATCTGAACTCTGGGTTTCAACAGAAGTAACACAAACTGCCTTGTGTGACACTGTCTTTTGACATCTGCAGCACACAAGATCCTCTGAAAACATTTCAGTTAGGCAGAATAGCTGATTGCAGTGGCCACTTAAATCTTTTCAGTCTCATGCTGTTTTTATTTGTAAAAATAAACATGTCAATTCATGTACAGTAACCTACACTTCCAAGCTACCTGGAAATAGCAGGATTTGTCTGTTTTAACCAGCTCCACACAACAACAGCAGAGTGACCAATGAATCCAGCTGCACACCAAGTAATGAAGGGAAAAGGTTTAGCATTAACATATCTGTCTAACATGGACTGATTGCAAGTCAGATTGCCATGATACCTGACTAAAAAACACCCGATTAAAAAGGCTGCCTTTAACTGTTTTAGAGCTAGACAAAGTGGAGACTTGTATTACTACCATTGTGTCTGTGTACTCCTCCAGCTTAGCAGATGGCACTTCCTTATGATGCTGTTGGAACAGATCTTTCAGGAAAGCCTAAGAGACAAAAGTTTGTTAATAATCTAACAACAAAACAATCAAATCCAGTGGGTGATACACAATTACACACAGTTCTCTAACACACAAAACAACGGATACTTAGTTAGTGCACATTACATTATGTAGTGAGGAACAGGATAGACATTTCAGTGTACAGTATGAAACAGGAAACAGTGGCTGAGGGTTTGAGTCATTCTCTGCCAATGCCACTATTGAAAGTCGTTACTCTACAGAAAAGAGATGTGTCATTGCTTCTGCTGTGTGTTTGTGCGGACAACTTTACCTTGAGCTCCCGAGCTGATATGTAGCCGCTGCAGTCAACATCGTACTTCCTCCATATCTGCAGTGGGGAGGAAATGGCAATCAAGAAATGCTTACATGCAATGTGGTTATGGGTGAATCTGAAGTAGAAACATGAACCCATAAAAACTGTCAACTGCTGAGTTTTCATGTGTTGCTGCCACTCCACTCATCTACTCTGTTGGCCAGTTACTGGTCGGTTTGGTTTTATCTTTACCTCTCTTTATTTAGGACAATGATAATGTGTTGCATCTTGCACCCACTACAATCATTTTATAGAATGTATCCATTGATCAATTTCCTGGTTGGTGTTACAGGCTCATAATCAAAGAACTGCTAAAAATAAAGCTGAAGTTCTAAAGCGTTATTTAGCTTGAAAAATCAACAATTTGATACTCTGGTTCTTGGCATATTTTTAAGTTCTAACCATACAGTATATGGCTTAAGTCTACACAGGGGCGGCAGGTAATGTAGGCTTGGGTTTGGGCTTAAGCCTACCCAAATGCTCTATCCTGCAAATATGAACATGCAGCTATCCTTGGCACCGTATTGTGACAATCCGCAAGTTAATTCCAACAGTAATCAGAGACATTAAATACACCCTCACTGCGCAGAAGCAATCCCCACCCAAGTCTCGGTCATGGTTAAACCAATACATGTAGATAAACCTGAACACTAAATCAAACCCACAACACTTAAACCCAGGTAACATAGGCCTACATGCACACCCAAAACATTAACAGAACATAATTAAAACATACTTCGACGAAGACAGGAACCGTTCAGAACACAGTCCCATGAACCTTTGCATGGCTTCAGAGCAGAACACAACGGCGTCCTGTCGGCAGTTACAGTATTGTGCACACAACTACGCTAAAGTTAAAGCACACAAACCCCTGTGTATTCCCTGTATTACCCTACTGCTTTTGTTACTATGACCACCTTCTCCACCTTTAGCGTTTATTTACGTATTTTGAATGCGCCTCTGAAGCACTGTGGCCGCAATGTCTCTGCCTGTTCGTCTGTTTGGTTTGGTTGTCATGGGTGATTCGGTAGGTACAGTATATATATAAATAATCAGGCTACATAAAATATATTAATGACAATGTCGTAAATTATATTTGTCAACACTGAGCCTGCTACACGTGGAGATTAACCTCACAGAAAAAGTCAAAGCAGAAGAAATAATTGATGCTTACGATGCCAAAAAGAAGCGGCGCGGATCATATCCTAGTTAGCGGCAACAAGCGCGTCCTCAGAGCGGTTTTACCAAGGATCATGTATATGCGGCCTAGGCTATCCGAATCTACCTCCCTGCCACACTGGCCTACCCAAACCTCACCTCACCTGCCCCCTATGAGTCTACAGTAGGCCTATGTACACCAGGGGATAAGCAGTCCTGTAAAATAAATGTAGGGATGACATGCAACAATGGTCCCCAGTCAAACAATGAATGTTGCAGTCACTCCATGTATGTCTTGGACCACTGGCACATCAGGACACCTCTGTAATTTTTGTGGTTTTATTGATACTGTATAATCTTTACTGGTCTAATAACCTTTTATTGACACATTGTAGCTGACATATTTCTAGTTGAAATTATTAGTAGATGTGGCTCGCCTCATGTTGTGTTGTCGCGTCCCTTGATGTTTGGTATAGTCACTGACCTTACCTTAATGAATTCAACACTGTTGTCCAGAGGAGCTTCTCTGCGGAAAACTAAGAGGAAGTTCTCATCTTCAGGGAGGATCATATTGGCCAACTGGAAAACAGGTCAGAGCAGAGAGTAGTGATTGGATAATAATGTTATATGAGGCTTTTCCAAGTAGTAGGGGTGTGACGAGACACTTACTCCACGAGACGAGACACATCACGAGATTGGGTTCACGAGAACGAGACGAGATTTTTTAAAAAAATTTGAAGAAATCCTCAATGATGAAATATATGAAAGGAAAATAGTTTTTTTATTCAACTGACCTTGGCTTCTTTGTAGAGGTTTGGGACTACAGTGCGAGTTAAATGCGCGCGTGATGGGATGACGTACCTCGTTTCCAGTGTGTGGAGGAGTCGCCGAAATCCAACATTTTCCACCACAGAAAATGGCCTCATATCAGCTGCAATGAAAACGCCTATGTCCCTCGTTATTGCCGTGGCTCTTGCACTTACCGGTGGCAGAGATGCAAAGGCTTTTAGAGTTGTTTGCCCTTTTAATGTTTTCGTCGCGGGTGCAGTAGTTAGTAGAGAGCTGTGGTGGTGCTGTAAGTGTTTTTGCATAGTGCTCGTGTTAGCCGCGGTATACGGCATTTTTTTCTTACAATGTTTACATATTGCGTTCGTCTTGTCTGTCACTCTTTCGCCGTTTATTATTTCCGCAGGAAAACCAAAATGTTGCCACACAAATGATTTAAAAGTGGCAGGGGGATCTTCAATAGTAATTTCACGCTCCATCACGCTGACATAACATCGCCTCACGAGACAACTTTTCACCTCGACGAGAAATTTCGTCACGTTTTAATCTCGCGAGATCTCGTAAAACGAGATCTCGTCACACCCTTACCAAGTAGTATTTTATTCTTGGAGAGAGTAACAATTACAACAACAATAACGGTACATTGAAACTCAAGAACAATTTAATCCAATCCGGTCTGGTCTTGTAATTTTGATCAGATCAGGTGACAGTTTTTATTAGATCAATTTTCTACAGAAGAAAGGGATCCAATGAAACTTTTTAAAGTGAGGTCTGTGGATTATCCTGATAAGATGGGACACTCTATGGAAAGAAGATTTTTATTTTGTGTTAAGGTGGCAGCAGAAGTTTCAGCCGCAGATATCTCACAACCTCTGCAAACTGGACCGATCTTCAGTACGTAGATACGTAGTCAGAGGGACACGTGAGAATTTATGTTGTATTGCCATTTGGATGACCGACCCTACACCTGGCTCCTCTCCAGTTCGTGTTGCTTCTCATTTTGTCTGTCCTTTTATAGTATCAGCCCCCCATTAGCAGATTAAACTGGCCCCCTTCATTGGTCTAATTATAATACAAGATGATACTGCGAACTTTTGTTTCACAAAGCTGAAGACCTGCTCACAGTCAGAACAAGCGCAATGCACCAACAGATTGATGCCAACTCCAAAAGAGCTGTTCAGAAAATAAATGGAATCAACAAATGCCAATGCCGGATGTTTTCAGTCGTTTCAGATAATTGGATAACCCTTGCGTATACACAAAGTAGCATATACACAGTAGGCCTACCTACTGCAGTGTCAATACAATACTGTGAGACGGCATACACCAGCAGAGTGTAACTGTTCAGACTGTATAGAATTCTATGGATGGCAGTTGAAAGATGGATGACAGGTTGAAACCCTAATTTCATCAAGTATCCAAACACTGAAGTGTCTTTGAGTAAAACAGAGCCGCTGCCAGATCCATGACTGTTGTGTTGTACAAAGCTTCAGGAGGGAAGGTTTCTAAATTTGGGATCATTACTATTAAAAATTCAAAAAGTGCAATACATTCATGGTATCCTGCACAGTTGCTTACCCTGCAGTAATAGTAGTTTCTTTAATGTCATTTAGAATCATAGTGTTTCTGTTATTTATTAAATCATATAACAACATATGTAAATGTCCCAATGAGTTCCAAACAGTGAGGTATACAGAAATAACATTCGGAAAAAAGAGCGCACGGGTATCAAATCGGGAAAGAAAAAGATGGGTGCGTCCCTAGTCGACAGGGCGTGTAGCTACTGTACAAAGAGGTTTGACCACACTGTTCCTGCATCAGCCACTGTAAATCATGTAATTGGCAAACACGTATTGATTTTCTTACCCATCTTTATGAGTAGAAGCTAAAGCCTTTGGCGTCTGTGGGTGCAATGCATTAAGAGATTGGCCTAATGAGTGGGTACATGTTTCTTTTTCATAATAAAAGAAAATGCACTTCATTCCTCTGATGAAGCACTGCTGCTGTGCCAAGAGTCCCATGCCTGCATCAATTACTCAATGTGGAGACTGAGAAAGCAATCTCGAAAAATGATGGCTTTAAATTTCTGGGAAAAAGCTTGTTAAATTGTCAGTCAAGTTTGATTTCATTTAATGAACTGACTCAATCAAAAAGTCATTTAAGAATTAAGCTTAATTCATTACATGAAAGAGTCCTACTTGAAGACCAAAAGGATCATTAGATTATTTCCCATTAAGAAGTATCATTTTACCTGTTCAGATTAGATTTGTGATACCTTTATATAGTGTATATATACACAGTAGATTGTTAGGTAATTAATTTAGGTAAATGGTTTAAGTGCTGCTCTCCTCTGGCTGTCTCTTCAGGATGGCCTCAGCATTCCCAGAAATTAGTTTGCTTTCTTCTTTATTATGGTACAAGCTGCATCATGCGTTGATATCTTATAAAATAAGATAAGATGAAGAGGAGATGCAGTGGAAGATGGAGAAAGACAAAGGGCTGAGTGGATTAGATGAGTCAGACAGAAGGAACAGAGAAGAGGAAGAACATTTAGAATAAAGAGGAAGTTAGAGTGAGAAGGTTTTATTGTGCAGATAGTCACAGAGAGAAAGAGAGAGAAGTAGTGTTGTGTGGGAGTTGGGTATATGTCGTCGAATTGCCTAATTTCAATGGCAGTCACTCTATGCACCATAAATATGAAGGAGAATGTCATAAATCAGTGATTACTCACTATTAAGTACCCTACATTTAGTATGAAGGAAATGAAGTGAACGAGGCATTTTAGACACAGAAATTGCGTACCTCTTCAATCTGTAGTTTCCCATCAGCAGTAACATCATAGGCGGACATAAACCTTTGCTTCAGTCTCTGGACTCTCTCTTCAGTCACTTTCTCCTGTAGAGACACAATACCTAAACATTAAAATGCAACATTGATTTTCTTGACCCAAAGCCACCATTTAACTGGACAGAGATATATGATGATCCAGTATATGATGGTGCAAAACGAAATGCCATTTACAGTAATTTGTAATTAAAAAAAACATGTTGTATGTTAAAGTTATTCTTTTAAATCACATTTGAGAAAAGAATATTAAAGGACAAACACTTAACTGGCTGTTAGTCAAAGTTATTTTAAGCAATGTCACCATGGATACTGCTTTGATCTCCCATTTTTTTTCTCTTAAGGTTTGCTTTCTTAATGTCACTTACTCTACATGTCCTCTTTGGTCTACCTGGTCTTTCTAATACACAGAACAAAGAATGTGGGCATTATACCACAAACATGACATCATCCAAGACAAGATGAGATATTTCTAATAATTTGCGATGCATTTGCTGTGTGTTAGTCAATTGACTTGACAACCTTTGGCTGCAGCAAGCATTTTACTGCGATACCTCAGTTAAATAAAATATATGAAACCTATCTAAACTTTCTCATCCATCTACACCACTGTGCTATAGATAATGAAGAGTCAGAAAGTACATTCACTCATGAAACGTGATGTACTTCAGGATATGGGGTATGAACGTCTTCTAGTTAGATTATAACTAAGGATAAATCAAGAAAAAAAGACAGCTTGTTGCATGCTTATCTGAGTTAAGGATCACATTTCTGTTTCCTGTGCAGACCAGTCTCTTTATTAGCCATAGCTCAGACAAAAGCTTGAAGCAACTGAAGGTGAGAATATGTGAAGTTATTTTAATACAGATTTAGCAGCTAGCAGTCCAGCATCTCTTTGAGAACCCCCCATCACTGTACTGTAACTATAGAAACCTGTTGATCAATGGTGCTGAAGTCTGAATCAACGTTTCATGCAGTGCAGACAACAGTCTGCAGGCTAGCAGATGCTAGGTCCTGGCTCATTACAGGAAGACAACCATTTATCTTCACCATCAGTTTTCTATCAGACACTGACTCATGTTTGGCACCAGTAATCTCCTGTTGCTAAGCAGAAGTTTTAAAAGCACATATTGATATTTGACTTGATGTACACTATTGACATTGTGTACACTGCATAACAAACTCATTTATTCAGGGATTACTGATATATTAAACAGTGTGTCACTTGCAAATTCATTAGGTTGCATATGAGCATTCATTAAAAATGTGTTCATTCATGTAGGAGAAATCTGCCTAACTACCGAATATGTTGCACTAGAGGAAATGAAAATACAGATATACAAGATAGAAAGGCACCATGTAGTTAATGGCACCCAATGGCTGAATATAATATACTAATAAAATGGCTGTGCCATTAGACATACACAACAGTATCCTGGGGGCATTTATGATGGAAAGCAAACATCAGAGAGACAAAGCACCGGTGGTCTGTTTGTTTTAGTACAACCCCATTAGTATGCGAAGGAGTACAATCACACACACATGTACTCATAGTTGTGTGCCCATTTGGTTTTCCATTATAACTGGTCAGGAACTTTTCCTTTGACAGTAACCAGAGCTCTTTTTAAATCGTTACAGTCACCCCACCCATCCACATAACTTTCCCAGAAGCTAATTCAAGATAGAATGTTGACAAATGGTGTCTTACATTAAATAACCACAAAATGAATTACCATTGTATGCAGAACATTGAATTCAATGGTCAATTTCAAAATAAATAGTTACCTGTACTTGTAGAACATGTGCAATACAATAAATAAGATAAACTAAGAAATATAGCAACTATGCCTTAATTCCTGAGATCAACAGTAGGGCTGGGCGATATGGCCAAAATCTTTTTTCCTGAAATAGGTCATTATATATTTCGATAACAATACATACCACAATAAAGCATGTTTTAATTCAATAAATAAATCGTCAATAAAATAGCCACATGATAAGACCTATTTTTTGTATACCACTGTGTGAAATAAATACTTAAGAAAATACTCCATACTTCACATTTGTTATTTTATTGTTAAGTGCAAAATTAACATAACCGGCAAGGATCAAAATGTACAGAACCGTCCAAATGATATATATATATATATATATATATATATATATAAAATTAATGAAATATTGCCATAATGCAGTTCAGCTGCTGGTTTTTTGACATAGCAATAAAAACAATATATAAACATTTATACAATAGATATTTTTATATCGCTTTGACGATATATATCTTCATATCGCCCAGCCCTAATGTACATTATTTAAACTAAGTTATTCTAGCATTATCATTGATGTGGCAATATGCATTTGTCAATATCAGTTGGAATTGATGTTCCAGTATGTGCCTCTGTGTTTAAACTGCTGTCATCACAAGTTATGGATAAATTCATCCAAACAAAGTTGACTTACCTGATGACCCAGTTTCTTCATCATGTGAACGAAAAAGTCATCAAGCTCTTTACCCTCAATGTAGCCATTATCTGTCAAAGAAAAGTAATTTAGGTTATAAAGCAGGTGAATTTTTCTCAAAATTCAAATATGACTAAGAAATTTCAATGCAGTCACTAGTAACTCTATCACTGCCAAATTATTTTCATTATTTTGAGTTTTGACCCGTGTAAAGTCTGGCTGTGCACCTCTGGTCAATCCACTTACAGACCAATACTTATAATTAAATTATAACGTGCTGTAATTTCTGTTTAGGTATATTTATGATGAAAAAAAAAAAAAAAAAAAACCTGTCCTCACCATCTGCATCGAAGTGTTGCCAGATTTCCAGGAAACCAGCTGCATTCAGGTTTTTAAAAGCAGTGTCCATTTTAAGAAAGACAGAGTCCACTTTAACACATAAAAACAACAAGGACTGAGGTGACAAACCGTTCAGTCTGCTTGGTTGACATATGCTCTTTCTGACTTAGTAAAAACCACACCTCCTCTGCGTGTGAGTGAGTGTGTGAAAGAGAAAGAGAGAGAGAGAGAGAGAGAGAGAGAGAGAGAGAGAGAGAGAGAGAGAGAGAGCATAATCTAGCATAGTATTTGCCATCTGGTGGCTGTAAAATTACATTGCAAAGTAGAACTTTAACAAAAGTAAAAAAAAAAAAAAAAAAAAAAGACAATGCAGAAATGTTGAAGCCTGCAAAATTGTTTTTAATCAATGTTAATATTTGCATGAAGAAATCCAACACCAGCAGAATGACTGGGGGACCATTTTGATCTATGACAAAATTGCACAAATAATGTATCAAGACTGATAATGAGCAAACATGTCATTTGTATATGCATTTGTCTTCCAGTTGAAGGAAAACGGTCATTGTTTTTGCATTATTTCTTTTTTTGAAATTGATGAAAATAACATTAAATTGATTACATGTAATAAATGAATACATACAAAGAATTAATTTCTACATTTATGAACACAATGTACATGTGAGAGGAAAAACAACAAAAGGATCAAGACATCACCGGCCACTGTTTTTCATTCCAAATAAGTTACAAACAAACCCCTAGTATAGTAGTGTACTTAGTACCAAAACAATATAGGATTTGCTGTGTTCACATAGGCGTGTGAATGTTTCACAGTGTGTATAATACATGTGCGTATATTACACATACATATATATATACACACACGCACACTCCTAGATGTAAGAAAGCACATATATACATACAGTACAACTCACAGCCACATCATGCAGTCACACACACACACACAGAGTCTAGACTCAATGCTACTGGTTATTTTCACTTTCTTCACTCCGTGCACCAACAGAAATAAAGATGGATTCTCATTTTTCAGGGTTGAACAGATCAGTCTTTCAGACAGACAGCTGCTTCAGAAATCCCAAACAGAAAGCAAAAACAGAGAGAAGAAGGTATCCACAGGATTTCCTTGCATCATAAAAATGGCTAGAAATGTCAACGGAATATAGCACACAGCCACATGTGTTCGCTTTAAAGTAATGTTTTTTCTTTTTTTAAGTGTCCTGGAACACCTTTCAAACAAAAGTGATGTTTGAGTTTTGGGGCTGAGACTGTAAATCAAAGCAGTTGTTCACATCAGAGACTAGATTAACTATATACAGCAGGAACAGTGTTATTTGGGAACCATGATTAGTGACAAAGATGCAAAATCTTATCAGAATCCCACAAAAAGACATCGATAGACACCATAGGAAACGGTCCACCAGTAAGACCTTTGGCCCCGACTTGACTTGAGGTCTGGTGCATGTTTAAAATAAACACTGGAGCACACAACTAGATAGTCTAAAGTTAAAGTAATTCCACAGTGGTTAATTCTGATATAATGAAACATCATTTGGATCTCACATATAGTTGTACACTGCTGCGTTTCACATCATATATGATGGCAGAGATGGGACAGATTCCCATGTTAATGCAATGCAAGCATTTTTGTCATCAGTTTGTATGACTGTTAAAAATACTGGCACAATATTAATTATAATTGGGTTTATTTTCCTTGAATGATGGTTGACGTGAGGCATTCATGTTTGTTTGCTTTTTCAGAAACACTTAAAAAAAATCAAAGTTTCCCGGTCATAATTACAACTTGAATGTTGATAAACGTTAAACTGGTAATTACTGTACAGTAACTCCAATATAACATGAGTGCAGCACAATCTAATGCAAAGGCTAAATGTCTGTCCCAACCTATAGGATATCCAAAATTAGTAAAACTGCATGATTTTAAATCAAAGAAAACAATCCAGCGCTAATGGGACAGATTTTAGACAGAGGTACAAGTTGCCCAAAAATCTTAGTTGCCCTTTTTTTTTTTTTTTTTACTTAAGTTCATCTTGGGTACCTGTTTGATGACTGCGCAGCAGTGTAAAAAAGGCATTTCTTGCTCTTAAATGACAAGGATAAGAGGAATTAGCCTGAGACCTATGATGTTATTGTTTTTATGTAGCATTCAGATCCTGAAAATGCTACAACCAGAATAGCCAAGAGGTCTATGTGGTCAACATACAGCTCCCCCCAGTCGAGTGCACATTCACCTCAGACACTGCATTATCAATTATTCTTTTAACAAATGCCAACTCTTTATAGGTTGTATTTCAAATAATTATCTTTGAAGAGAATGAAGTGAAAGTGAACTGAATTTAAAAGCCCTGAAGGTCAAGTCTGAAGCGTTTAAAGGCTGGAGTTCCCTCAGTGTCCCGCTTTCACACAAAGATCAGACTGAAGAGGTTATCGTCAAAAATTGATCAAAAAAGCTACTGAAATGGGAAGAAACCGTCAGTGGCTTCCATGTTGCCTTCAAGTCGATTATGTATGAAAACCTTCTTTTTGAGTAAGTTCTTTGCTTTCATTGGACCATCAGCACACCAGGGGAATATTAATGCATGTCAGTGTCTTATCGGAAGTGTGGAATCCATCTGTCTTTAAGAGCAATTCAGAGTGTGTATGACTGTGACAAACACTGGCACACCACACCGTTTAGACAATATGTTTGACCAAAAGACATGTTTATGATGGCACTCTGTATTGCACTTTAATGACAGACACATACTGCCTTTCCTCAAACTGTGGAAAAAGGCGCAGTTTAAAAGGTATCATAAAATAAATGTTTTTTTTTCCCCACAGAGAACAGTGCTAGTTAACAGTGCTGAAGCCTTATTGATTGGTTTTCAACAGTGAAGTTAAAGTGTACCACAGTCCTCTCAAAGCAACACTTCATATGGTCACTCCAACTCTCCGACACAAGACAAACAAGAGTTCAGTTGGGATGTTCGATAAGGTCTTTAACTAGTTCAGTTTCCTCTGAGTGACCAAGCTACATCAGATGTGTATTTGTGATTCATGGTGTACTGAGAGTCTCAGCTGAACCTGTATTTACCTGAAAAAAAAAAGATGAATTGCATAATGGATTCAGTCACCTCTGAAGTCCAAAGAAAGGTAACTTGCACATACTGAAAATAGCATATAGAAAAATCTATACAAATATATTGAAGGAACAAAATGCCATTGGGTCCTGGTCTGGTCGTATGTACAGTACAGTGATCCTGGTATTACTGTTACATGTGTTTGGTCCCTGGGAGACTAGCTACTGCAACAAATAGCAACAAGACTTTAGATTAGTAGCACACTCAATTTCACAGTCTCTCTCTGTCTTTTGCACATAAAATCGGCTGGTTCCTGAAATCATCTCTTTTTTTTTTTTTAAGTGGTTTACAAACTCCATTTATGTTTCTGTATTCATTGGCAGAATACACTTGTTCACCCCAGGAACCATTTCCTCAATTCCATGAGACTTTTACCTGACAGCAGAGAGTAGGAATGAAAGGAGAAAAGGCTGTTTGTGAGAGAGAAGGAAGCTCTTAGGAGACTTAGCACAGTTTGGTTTACTAGGTGAAATGCGGCTGAAAAACTGAGGATTTATTCCCCCAAGTGTTAGTATCAATATTTTTCATCACAGATAACCAAACTAACTTGAAACTTTGTATTACCTGATACAGCAGGTCCTCTTTGCGGTCTGACAGAACGTACAGGTACATCCTCTAATATAAATGAAAACATAGTGATTTTATTCCCCCTTAGTTGTTAACTAAAGTCAAGGTGTGAGCAACAGTTATTTGCTGTGAATTCTTCCTACTTATATTAAAATAAAGTCCTTGTCTGCCTCCTCCACAGAGTCTGAGGACTTCTTGCGCACAGCCTTGTCAGGGTTTGGAGCTTGGCCCTTGGTCTTAAAGGAGCCATGGTCCTCAGAGTTGGTGCGGAGACGGCTGGGTCTCTGAACAGAGTCTGACACAGACCCTGTCCTCACTGAAAACAAGAGAGAGAAGATGAAAATAACAGTAAGTATTGACAATGCTTAGAGCAAGGGGAAGACAGCAAACAAAACCAGGAAGTGATGTAAAACACCTTAATCCCACCTTATATTTATATTACATTTCAGTTTATATTACACCTTATATTGATATTACCCAAGGCTGAATAACTACTCTGTCTACCAGCAGTGTGTGTACATATCTCTTTTATACAAAACAGCCTACTGACAAAAACGGCTCATTATTAAAACTGTAGCAGCAAAACAAATGCATAGAAACAAAGGATACTTCAAATATACAGCACCAACTTAAAAAAGAAATAATAATATAGAGCTAGGAGAAATTCCTGAATTCCTAAATTATACAAAGCTGTGAATTTTGTGAATATGCAGATTGTTATCCCTGTGATTTACTGGTGGTCTGTGCAGAATATTTTCCTACTCTCTGCCCAATGCATGATGGGATAGATGAGAGTGAATACTTAAAAGGGATCCTGCTATGCATATAAAAAAACAACACAGATTTAATTAAACTTCTATTGAGAAACAACAAAACAAAGAAACACACCAAGTAGCCAACGGTTTCAAAAGAAATTCTCATTTGTCCGAGAGCAGAAATTATGCTCATGAACATGAATCAGGTATGTATACCTCTGACAGGCCCCAGAGGGTGTCACTGATAACATACAGTTTAAAAAAAAAGGTAGGGGAGGGTTACCAAGGGAGACCAAAGCAGAGGATATCATATATAAAAACATCAGAGGGAAGGGAGCAAAGACAAACAGACAAAAATCACAAAGTTGCCAGGCTGTCTGTTACATAATAGATAACTGCTGTCAGATCTTGACAGTGACATCAAACATGTGCCAGTCTATCTAGGAGAAATCTGCTCTGGCCAAAGGACAGGATTCGGGTGAAGGAGAGAAAAAAGCAGCTGCCAAACTGTTTGTAAGAAGATTACTTCTTACTTTTTTCCCTGCAGTTAAAAATCTATTCATGTATTAGCATTAAGGCCATGGATAAGCTACATAAAGATTACATTTTTTTTGATAAGACAGGTTTTATGACCCACCATCCTGAGTGGTTTTGTTGGCAGAGCCTCCTGACTGCAGACCGGTCTGGCCCTCTTTGTCTTTCTCTGACACCGTCCTCTTCAGCGTGGGAGGAAGAACTGTGACCTTAGGGGACACACTGCCACTGCTGGGGGAATCTGAGCTCTCATCTGGCGGTAAAATTATCAGAAAACAAATACTATCAATTCAAACAAATGTTGTCTTATCTGTCATACAATCTCACCGGAAGATAAAAACTGAATCAATGTAGCAACAATCAATGTAGCAACAATCTCCTCTGCGTGGCAATCTTATCCAGTGCTCGGACTGTACCTATGCTCCTGCTGGTACTGCTGGTCCTTGGCTTCAGTGGGATAGTGGGTCGGGCGGCCAGAGCAGGCTTCGCTCCCTGTGGCACCGGTGGTTTGGGACTCACGGGTCCCCCAGGGGAACTTGAGGAGGATGTAGCCCTTAGACGAGGGGCTGGGTCAGGCTTAGTCTCGCCACGAGGAGGGGTCTTCTCTGGAGAACCAGATGAAGGGTCGGATTTATGAATTGAGCCACTAGGAGACCTACTTTCTGGAATGGTGGGCTTGGCTGCTGGCAGATGCAAAAATAAATACATTTTTAAATCATGCACACAATGATTTTTAGGTACTGTATGGGCATGACACCAGACCCCAAAACAGGAACATGAAAATAATCCACTAAAACCAGCTGCAAATCTAAATTAATCATTAATAGTTAGCTTTTTTCCATGTTTACCTCAACACATAAAACCACTTACCTGTTGCATTGCTGTCAGGCTTGTCAGGGCTGGAAGACTGGAGGAGAAACAAAGACAAAATATTGGATCACTATACAGGAGTTCAGAACGGTAACATATTTTAATTTATTATTTTAACTGATTACTCTAACCTAGAAATCTAGAGGGACCCTAGCGGCAGCAAATGTAATTGCGAGCTGGAAAAACCAAACTCTGGCCGGGCCAATCACATGGTATATAGAGTCGGTGGGCGAGCTTATGGCTGCTGCTGCTGGGAACTGCAGTCTTTCAAATTGGCTTTGGCCGCGACTCTGGAAGACTTGGAGTTAAGCTTTTCTTTGAGAAAAGAACAAAGAACGGCACTGAAGTCATTCTTAAAAAAGGAGTTTTGCCAACCAGATAAGGCTAAAGTTTAATCTATCAACTAGCTCCGCTACCTTCTTCGTTGCTCTGGTTGGTTGTAGCGCTAACCTATTGCGTGCAGAGGGAATTTGAAAGACAACAGTTTATCTGGCCCCTTGGATTGAGCCCTGTCAATGGTGAGTTCCCAGACCCAACATCTTGATCTGGGTCTGGCTTGTCAGGCTATGATTACTCAGTTTTATGACATAAAACCATAACATGAAATCTAGTATGTACCAATACTGTACAAAATGTTAATAAAACATTTTCTTCATATAACGCTTTAAAAAAAAAAAACTCAAAGGTTAAGACCACCTTTTTGAGTTTGGTATATTTACTACATTGCACTCAATTTAATATACAGTATATTTTTTGTTTGGAGAAGTGGAGTAGTGCAGTGCTGTGAAAGTGAATGTACATAGACCATTTAAACAGAAGGGGGCGCCTTTGTGTTAGAAAATGCTCAGGATACAGCTCACACACCCAAGCTTTGTATTACAGTAGGTAATCTCCTGAACAGCTCGCTCCATTTTACCTGCATACACACAAAGACACACATGCACAAAAGTACATGCGCACATGCACACACACCTGGAAGCCAGCCAGAACAAGCAGATGGCAGGAGAAGCTTTAG
Source organism: Perca flavescens (assembly GCF_004354835.1). Lineage (NCBI taxonomy): Eukaryota > Metazoa > Chordata > Actinopteri > Perciformes > Percidae > Perca > Perca flavescens. The sequence continues at coordinate 24,106,825 of NC_041336.1, forward strand.
TGCCACTGATACAAGGTCAGAAAAACCACTAATGCTGCAAACACCATAAACCTCTTACTACACACACACACACACACACACACACACACACACACACACACACACACACACACACACACACACACACACGCTAGTTAGGGACAAATTATACATCTAGTGAACACACTTAAAGGTGCCAACACCATCTCATATTTCAAAGAGACAATAGTATACAAAACATACAGTTATTGTCCTTATTAAACTCTTGGGTTACGCGTTATCTCACTAGTTCGGCTCCCACTGAAGAAGTGACTGTAGAAAATAGAGCACTTATACTTTAAGGCATCTTAGTGCATGTGAGAATTTTAAATAGGTGAAATATTCCCACTACATTTATGTCCTGCTGTGAGTCATGACAGAGAATTTGCATATCAGCCTTCTTTCTTGTCTTCATTTTGTCCATTTGCTGTTCATTCCTCCATCTCTTGCACTCTGCACTTCCCTCCTCCTTTGCTCCTCCATTCCTTCCACCTTGTCATCTGGCAGTTTTTTGTGTGTTTTTATGTTAACATTTTGACAGGCGCAATTACTATGTATGTTTGTGTGTGTGTGTGTGTGTGTGTGTGTGTGTGTGTGTGTGTAAATGCTTCTTCTTTTGTGTTGTCCTAGCTGGAACCTGCAGTTAGTGAGTGTTGAACAAAACAGCCTTGACAAGTGGAGACTGAACACCTTCAGGGCTTTGTCCCCAAAACAAAATCTAATGTTATACCACTATCATAAAACCTTCAAATCAATAAATGGCTTAAATGCAGCTTTAAAAAAATTATTTTTTATCTACTGTTTTACTAAAACACTGTTTTTACAGTCTCAGATCTGCAGATGGAAGTCTAGACTTGAGTCCAAAGGTAATCACTAAACCTTTGAATCTCTTTCAAGAAATGGAATGAGCTTGAAATATTTTATTATCTTAAATTTCTTTTTTTTCATTTTACAGTCAGATTTTTCCATTTTATTGTGGTTTATTATTGTCACTTTGTTTTTGCTGGTCTTCTTGTTTGCTGTATTTGTTTCTGCATTTGTTCTTATTTCAAGGTCCCCTTCTTCTGGAGCTTTCAACCAAATCACATGGATCAGCAGATTGAGTTTGCTTAGTTGCTATGATTCTGACCTAAAAGTTGATGTACAGGACCACGTGATATGGTAAAAAGCTCCAATAGAAGCAAACAAGTCAACCTTGAGTTGAATTTATTTTGTCAACTTCTCTCTGCAATGCTAAGCACGAACTATCAAGCTTACTTTGTGAAAAGTAAATTACGACCAAACACAAATATTACTGGTGCAGGATACACCGTTTTTAATGTGGGGAGTTAGCATCATCTTGTCCTTTGTGGTTCAAGTCCGGTACATCTGTCCCTTGCTTTTCCTTATTTCTTTTTAACCGCGGTGCTTACTTTTTATAATCACACCATCTCACCTTGTGTGCTCTCCTCTCCTGCTTTGCCTTCATCTCTGCCAGAAGGCCACTGCCCCCCATCATCTGCAACCCCGGGTACCGCCTGCCTCCCTGAGGACTTCCTCGGCCGTCTGAACTCTCCCAGGGCTCGTCTATAGAGTCTGGCGTCCTCAGCTCCTCTGAGCGGTCTGAGCTGCTGCTGTAGTCTGTGGGCTGCGAGCGGCTGGAGGCGTCTCTGCAGTGAAGACAGAAATGATTAGAAAATCAGGAATAGGGACCGGTACATTGAGACTGATGTAGTTAGTCGGTAATCGGTTGTTTTATAACAGAAAATATTCATCTATACCTGGACTTTGGCTCAGGCGCTGGGCTCTTTACTGCCACCTTTGGTGAGGAGGGCTCCTCGGGGATGGAAGCCGTCGTCGAGGCTACAGAGGCTGAGGATGGACCTGAAGCTGGAGGGGTTGCCTGATTTTTCTCGGGTTTATCTGATTTGTCAGATTTATCTGCTTTGTCGGATTTGGCAGAACGTTTGATGAGGTTTAGGAATCCTCCTTTACTCTTCTTCTTCTCTCCATCCTGAGATTCTGAACTCTTGGAACGTCTGATAAGAGAAAGAACAAGAGACAAAAATACTTAAGAAACTTAAGAGTACAATCTACTGCAGTCATTTAGGAGGAAAAATATAAATAAAGCATACTTGGAATCCATCTTGGTGACCTTTGTAGAGAAAAACTCGTCCACACCCTCATCCACCCTTCCCATGAGGCCATTCTGCTCCCCATCCTGAGATGGAGTACTGTTGATTTGCTGAAAGAGGAAATTCAAGAATCTGATACCATGTCCGGAACATCTGATAAACCGTAGATCTACGGTCTCCGTGTATTGGAGTATTTGGTATATATCTTTTGTGTTACATGTTATCTCGCAAGTAAATGAAAGTAAGCCTCTCCTGGAGTTACTTGAACTTAACTTAAAAGATCCATGCAAAGCTTTACTCACAGGTATTTTACTGGAATGTGTTTTCTTGTTCCGGCGGGGTCGCAGTTTGGTGAAGTGTTGCAGCTTTTTTTCCTCCTCAGATGGCAGCTCCACCATCACTCCTGGTGCTCGGTGCTCCAGTTTGGGCAGGACTTGAGATGGAGTAGGTGGAGTTTGAGATGAAGGGTCCTCCACATGGACAGGGACGTCTTCCAGGGCCTTGTCCAGGTCAAACTCCATCTCTGTAGATTGGATGGCCATTAGGTTTGTGATTAGATAAACATTAAATCAACATCAATATTAAGGATTTATTTAAAAGACCAAATATTGAATCATTAAAACCAGCCAGCCTAATCCATCACCTTTTTATAGTATGAAGCAGAAAGATAATGTACTATTTGATTCTAATACAACTCAATGTCATATAAAATATATACAAAAAATATGTAATTAACTGCTTACCAAAGGCACGAGACACCGGCCGAAGCATTCTGCTGTGGATGCTCTTCCTCTTGGATTTAGGAGTCACCTGAAAAAGGATAATAATCAGACAAAAGTTGTGTTAATTGTTAACAAAAATAAGCCATGTTCTTATCCTGGGAAACAATTAAACAAGCAATATTGTCAAAAATCATACAGTTTAGCTGACTCAGGCTGTTGGATCCTTGGTTTCCTATTCAGGATTATGTTCAGTTTATTTGTAACTACACTAGATTTGACAGTCTGCCAGCTTGCACTAAGACCAAACACCATCCTACTTAATCATAACAGTTAACAAACTGTAGAGGTTCTGCATTGGATATATCACACACATCTTGTAATATTTTTTTCTTTGGGTTAAAATGTGTGCCATGATGACAGTGTAAGCTAGAATAAGACAAACCTCTTGATCTACATATAGACAGGGCCTTCTTATGTTTAATCAAGGAACACTCGTGAATGAAATAGTTTTTTATTATGTATCCTAAAATGTAAAGTGAGAGAGAGAGAGTTAGGTCAACTGTTGAGGTTATGAAAAACATACAACTTATTTCACTGTCTTCATACATTGGTAGAAAGTAAACACAGTAACATGTGTTGCATATTATATTACATGTAGGTTATGATGATGACCGTGCATTGAGTGCAGAGGAGCAGTGCATTGTGGCTGGATGCATCCATACTGTAGTTTTTCTACACTCTTTATAATAAATCGCAGGGATCAAATATCTAAATACAGGAGACTCGATGTGCTGTAGTTGAAGCTACAGCACAGAGGACTGTGTAGCAGGCAAGCATAGTGATGAGAGTCAGAGAAGAGAAAGAACAGTAAGATGAAAAGAAAGTCGCTTGAAAGGAGATTATAGAGAGACAGTCCAGAATTACTTACACTGGTGCAGCACAAAATCTCCATGGAGCAAAGGTGTAAAGAGAAGGAAGAACAGAGGAAAAGGAGATTGAAGAGGAAGAAAGACAACACACAGTAAAGCCTAGTGAAGACAAAAATGAAAGAGATAGCTGGTTTCATGTAAAACAGGAGAAAGTAGAAGTAAATAGGATAGAGAGGGATATAAGATGAAAAGAGGGGTAAGACACCAGAGAAACAGACAGGATATGAACATGCAGCTTCCTGTTGACTGCAGCCTGCATTTACTGTACTGTACATCATAACTAACATACATCGTCACAGCGATTGTTTCTACAACAAATCTACATAGAAACACAGAGGTTGAATAAACTTGAACAGTGGTGGATGGCAAGTATACATTCATTTATTTCAAATGTTTCACTCTCCATCAATGTCCTTCTCTCTTTCCATGTTCCTAGTCCTGGAGAGTATACTTCACTCATACACATATAAAGATTTATGACAAATGGTTTCCTATTGTCATTCTTCTATCACAGAATTAAACCTGACCCAATTCTTTTTTTTTGGAAACGTGAATCTCTTGTCTTGCTAGACTCTGGCAAGTATCCACACACATATCTGCCCTGACACAGAACATATAAGCCAACATGAACGGTCACTTATAAAAGCAGTAAGCGTAATTTTTTGTTGTTGCAAAAAGGTCACTAATACCAAAATCAATTCTCAATTGTCTAAAGTAAATGCAGAGATGCCAATGTCAATCTTTCCAGTAAAAGGTAATATTACGTCAGATGTAATTGCTTGTATTTGTGTCAACAACTAAATGTAACAGGTTGCATTTAATTATTTAATTTTACTGAAAATCCAGTCACATGAAAAACACAGGAGAGCTAGATCATAATTCATGAAAAATCATGGACAGTTAAAACACACATTACCACCCAAACCTACCATGCATGTCTCCAGATCCTCCAGCCTCTCAGCCTCCAGGAGCTCGGTCGATGCCCGTTTAGGAATCTTCTCCTCTGGGACGTCCAGATCCACCGACTCCTGCTGCACCAAGGGGCGACCTCGCCTCACCAGATGATCTGCCTGGGAGGACGAGAGGAGAGGAAACAGGGAGCAGAGGTGTTGTAGGAAGAAGATATGGGTGCAAGGAGGAGAAGAAAGAGGGAAAAGAGAAGATGTGGACAGACAAGTGGAAAGAAAAGGTGAACAGAGAGAAAAGGTGGAATTCACAGAGAAAGGAGGATGAAAAGGGGTGTCAGAGAGATTTACATACGTCACAACCAAAAAAATTTAGATTTTCAAATTAACAGCCAAAATTAATGTGGCAGTGAGCCAGTTGAGAGCTCTTATGACTTTAATCTTACCAGAGTGTGTTGCGAAGTGGAAAGAGCCTCCAAAATCTCATCAACAATGCGATCGGACAGAAAGGACGCTAGACTCAGCTTCACCTCACTGACACAGATGGAGAAAGAGAGTGATGGTCAGGTAGCAAAGCAAGACAACCGAAACAAACATAACTACAGAAAGATCTCAGGGATTTGTCTGTGAAACACACATCACACACTTGGGATGTCACAAGAACCGGTACTTCGTTACCAACTCTGTACCAAAATTCTGAAAACGTGCCGGTACTCATTTTTCCACAGTAGGCTACAGCTCTCCTTGCACCCACGCCATAACAGAAAGTTGAAACTAAAAGAAAACACTGAAAGAAGAGTGACATGAAGCTGCCCCCCCACACACACACACACACACACACCCACCTGATCTTGTTGATAATATCCACCCCAGACTGCTCCAGGAGGGTTTTGGTGACGAAGCTTTTGGGTACGACCATCTTGGCTGAACTGGCCTTCATTAGCTCTGGACGAAGACTACTCCTCTTCATCACATGGGGACACAGAGACTCTGCTGCATCCACCATCGACTCCAACAGAGTCTGAAAGGAAGGTAAGATAAGAGATGGATGGATATGAGCGAGTGTGTATATAAAGAGGGCTTTGATTAAAGGAACTCCTGGCTGACAAAGCGAGTATACATCTTGATTTGATAACCCACCAGCAAATAACTTCAAACTTGTTTTTATCTGAAATTGGTTGGTATGAAAAGTGCTCTATAAATAAAGATTATTATTATTATAATAAATCAAATAAAGTGTGTTGAAGTCTTTTCCTTAGATTCAGTGTTTTCTGTTCACTGCCTGTAGGTGGTGCCTATTTTCTAGTTTTCAGTCTATAAATTACAAACAGACGCTGTAAACCAAAAATACGGTGAAAATGATTTACTTTGACCGCTTGGAAGTATTAGATTTGTTTTATTAAAGTATTCTTTTTTTGGTGGCTACAATTCATAGTTTACCTTACCATTTTTCTATCATCTTTGGAGTATAGGACCCTACCTGTAGTTGTTGGTCCATGACAGTAGTCACCTCCCCAGCCATAGACTCCAGTTTCTCCTGGATGGGTCCCGCTGACGAGCTGTTCACCTCCTCTCTGGCAGCTGATCCTAGGTGGTAGAGGTTAGGGAGCAGCTGGGGAGACACAGAGAGAAGGACAAAGGATGGACATAGGAATCAAAGAAAGGCTGTAGGAAATTGATCTTCAAATCATCTTCTACAGAAAACATTTCCATTCACATGCACCAGCGAGGCCCATGTGTAATGTGTCTTTCCTCACCGTTTTAGAGTTCCTGGCATCTTTGATCAGGTTCTCTGCTGACCTGACGTCCTCCAAGATGGCGTCCGTCTCAGAGTTCCTCAGAGAGTTCAGGTGGTCCTGCACCTTCACACAAATCCTGTCAATCATCTGGAAGACATGAAACATCCAATGCTTAATACATAAGCATTCGTTTTTCTGACTTAAATAAATAAATAAACAGATAAACACTCTAGGGTTAAATGCTATATGAGTTCGATACCCAATATAAATATATAATAATTATTTTGTTTTGCTCTGTGTGATGCTGATTTACCTAAACAGAAATAACTACAGTGGCTAGACACACTGCTTAATGAAACAAAGCTTTCTCTTCACAGAATATAAATGTAATCTACCAAAGGGAGAAGTGAGTGCAGTCAAGGCGAGCTTTAAAATGTAGTCTCAAAAACACAAAAATCTCTTTTTGCCAGGGAAAATTTTTTCCTCTTCCTTTGTCTCAAGACTAGACCAAAACACTCTTGAGCGGCTTTACATAAAACGTTAGTGTACAGTTAAGTAAGCATACTTTTTTATTTTGTATCAAACAATACAGTCCTATCAACATTATAAACAATAATAGATTAAGTGGTCACAAACGTATAGATTATAGTGTATATGAATTCAATAATTCAATCATGTAAATGTGTTTGTATCAGTTTATTGACACACCTGTTGTGTGGTTGTGGTCACGATGCCCTGCTGCAGCCGATAGGCTTGTTCCTGTAGGTATTTTCTGGTTTCATGGTTCCTGTACAGATAATTCTCAATCTGGGGAGAAAACACAAAGCAACTGTAATGATGATATAAAACAACCGGCTATTCGGTTTGATTTTCCCTGAAGTTGTTGGACATAGGGCATTTTTCTACACTAAAAAAATCCTGTAATGCTATTTAAAGGGCAGCTGGAGGAACCAATGAGAATTCTTAACATACCTTTAGCAAGGCGTCTTCTGTCTTCTCAGGGCTGGCCTTCAGAGCCTGGGAGGCATCGATGATGGGGATGGGCATGAAACGAATGGTGAAGTTCCTGATGGACACACAGTTAGTTCACATTACAGAGGAAGGGAAAGCGGCAAAGATGTGTGAAGAGATGCACAGATACAGACAGGTCTTCCAATAAACACGAAGGATAATAATGCATTTGAACACAAACATATAGTATATATGCAATATGATGCACAGTTCGGCATCTGCAATTTCACTCAGTAAATATATACAGTAGACAAATGCATCCACTTGTGGTATTTCTTGATACATTCATTTATAATTTAAGAATATCTGCATATTATTTTACAAGGTTAACTTGCTGTGATTAAGTGTATTGAACCATGACATATACAGTGTGTGTGTGTGTGTGTGTGTGTGTGTGTGTGCGCGCGAGAGCAGGCGTGTGTATGTCGGTGTGTGTGTGTGTGTGTGTGTGTGTGTGTGTGTGTGTGTGTGTGTGAGAGAGAGAGGTGTGTGTGTGTGTGTGTGTGTGTGTGTGTGTGTGTGTGTGTGTATGTCGGTGTGTGTGTGTGTGTGTGTGTGTGTGTGTGTGTGTGTGTGTGTGTGTGTGTGTTGGAGACAGCATTATATGTGGCCCAGCCCCTCAGCTGCTCTCACATTGGTCTATTACAAAGGAATTCATTGGCAGCATTAGAGAGGTTACGGATCTTGAAATAGGTCACCACGCAGGATTAATATCCCATATTAAAATGGAGAAGAAGGAATGACAGGAGGAAGAAATGAAGACAGTAGAATGGAAAGCAGAAGGCACAGAGAGATGAAAATGAGGGCGTTTGGAGGCAAAGGAAAGGCAGGAGGGGGAGTCAGATGTTGTTGGTTTTTAACCTTAAAGGCAAAATGATTCATATTTATTCAGCTATGCCTGGCACGATAAACACATGCACACAGCGAAGCACCACACCAGGCAACATGGTCCCAAAACTAATAAGATTTGACTTCTGTGTGAACCCGTCTGCTCTCTTACCTCGCCTCTCGAACTCACAGGCAAGGACATGGCCATGGCATGGCAAACCATTACATTCATTACCGATAAAGCTGCCGATTTCCTTCTCAATTCATTGATTGCATGCTTTATAATTTAAAATCTTCAAATAAAGTCTTCAAATCACTGCTTTGTCCAAGTAACCCAAGATATTCAGTTTACTATCA